>NC_068355.1:136031250-136063750 GCF_020536995.1 Dreissena polymorpha | reverse complement strand
ACCCGACCGTGCCTGCTTGCTCTGGGAGTACTGCGCCAAAGGAAGCCTTCATGACGTCATCTGGAACCAGAACATCAAACTCGATCAAATGTTCATGTTCGCGCTGAGTCATGATGTTGCAAAGGTGGGTTGTTATTTTATTTTTTAATATGTTGCAAATGTGGATTCAAATGTTCTATGATGTTGCAAAGGTAGATTGTTATATTTTACTTTGTGGCAAATGTTGATGGTTGTTTTTTTTTTTTTGTTTTGCTTGTTGAAAAGATAGAGTGTGATTTTGTATCGTGTTGGAAAGGGGGTTTGTAATTATTGTGATGTGCACATGCAAGGTGTATTTCTTAAGATGCTTTCAATTTCTCCTAATATTTTAACGATGTTGCAAAGCTGATTCGTTCTCTTTAACGACGTGGCGACGGTGGGCTATTATTTTTACGAAATTGCAAAGGCGTGTTGTTATATTTTACACCGATGGTAAGTTTGGTTGTAATTTGTATGATATTGCATTGGCGGTTTGTAGTATAAAGCGTTTTTTGTACAATTTTGCAATTGTAAGCTGTTCGTTTTGACTGTGTTGCAAGTAATTTTGTTATTGTTACGATTTAGTAAAAGTGAGTATATATTCCCTTTGATTAAACGACATTGAAAGCTTAATATTTCATTTTAGTCATTGTTTTTATGTTGGATTCGATGTGTTGCTATTTGCTTAATGTGTTGCTATTTGCTAAAATAAACTAACCGCATGGGCGACAGTTCGTGAAATATGTGCTACAAAATTTAAATATTTACATATTAACTTTTGAGTTGAAATGCAATTTGATGTTTCTTTTTGAGTTTTTTAGGTAATTGACAAGATCACTACAACTGACTACTTGTTTGTGAAACAAATCATTACAAGGAGAGCAGGTCACGATTATTTGCTAACATTGCGATGTTAATACAATTTCACATAAACTTTGTTTGCAAATGATCACTGAACAAGTTAAATTAAATGTCATATCTTGAAAAACAAAACAAGGCCGTGTGCAGGTAGTGTTCATATGATGAAAGAATAGCATTCTTAAATGTCATGCAGTCAATATCAAAGTCTCGTCTATGTTTAAAAAAAATGAATTCTTGTACTTTAAAGAGACGCATTACCATTAGATACAGATTTTTTTTAAACATGATAGTTTCAAAATACAAAAGCTTTCATAAGGGAAATCTTTACACACCTTTAATTGTGAAATATTTCACAATGTTAGCAGGTTATATGCGCGTGGTATACATTGGCTCTGGCTTTGAAGGATTTGAAAGAAAAAATCATGTCACATTATATGAGGAGTGTGTCCAGGAAAATATTTATTTTGTTAGTAGGCTGGCTAAAGCTAAGACCGGTTTTCAATTTAAGTTTTCAAGCTTTGAAGTTGTTGCTTACAGGTATTCAATGTTGGTACCATAAAACATCTATAACTAATGAAATATGTAATATTCAATACCCCAGGGTTTAGAATACATCCACAAGAGCGCAATACATTTCCATGGTAACCTGCGAAGTACGAACTGCGTGGTGGACAGCAGGTGGACATGCAAGCTGACGGACTTCGGAGTTCCGGCGATCCGGGATACGGGGAAGCATGCGTTACAACAGAACAACGAAGAAATACCATGGAAAAGTGTGTGACGAAGATTATTTATTATATCAGCCGTGCTCTGTGAAAAAGAGGTTAAATGCATGTGCGTAAAGTATCGTCCCAGAATAGCATGTGCAGTCCGCACAGGCTAATCAGGGACGAGACTTTCCGCCTTAACTAGATGTTTGCTAAGAAGAGACTTTCTCGAAACGAAAAATATCATAAAAGCGGAAAGTGTCGTCTCTGATTAGCCTGAGGATATGCTTTAAACCCCTTTTTCACAGAGCACGGCACATACATATTTAATTATAATAAGACTTGCGAATTCGCTATTTGAAGTCCAGAGACAGTCAATGTTTAATGGTTTCCAGCCGTTTTCTTTAAATTAGCAGCACATCAATATATTTTAAACAATAAAAAACAGAAATGGTTAATAGTGAACACGGTATGGAGTAAACTTCAAATATGCGCAATAAAGCAAATGAAAGCATTTCGTACATGCTTACTGTAACCCGTCACGATGATATGTTCGATGATACATTAGATAGATATTGATGCCTAGGATGTAAAAAGACATATAATTTTTCTGTTTGAATCCATTGTTATTTAAAAATTTGAAAGAAATCCCTAAAACAACATTTAATAATATTTATATAGAAATTGGCTTCCCATTTACAATCGGATGCGGTTTATTATAACATTTTACAATTATATGTACTCCTGTTTTCAAAAGGAGGTTTGGAGACGAATTGCCGCTACATATGCATTTTCTTTTCAAATGATATTTTCATCAATATGAAATGTATAGCAAATGTAAAACGTAGCTAAAGAAAATACTTATTACATGGTAGGGAGTTTAGTGAAATCCATTTGAAACTTATTACTTTGACGGTTCATTCCACGGAAGACACTAGCTTGTTTATCATTTATTGTAGCTCTTAACTAATAACTACTGTTAACTGTATTGTAAAAAATCAATTCAAAGGTGCACGTGAAGTAAAGATAATATATGAAATGGAGTTGAGTGAAATTGATTTGAAACTTACTACTTATTGTGTTCGTTCCACGCAATAAATGAATTGGCTTATCAACTGCTGTACCTCTTTACTTTTAGAGCTGTTGTGGATGGCTCCGGAATGTCTCCGAGAGGAGCGCAAGGACCGGCCTGTAGACCGTCAGAAGGTGGACATCTACGCGCTTGCCATCATCCTTAAGGAGGTCTTCACAAGGTCCGGACCTTTCACAGAGTTCCCTTTCCTTGTGGAGCACGGTCAGTGGAATATGTGTCGGACTCAGGGTTTTAGTTGAATATGTGTCGGGCTCAGGGTTTTAGTTATATATGTGTCGGACTCAGGGTTTTAGTGGAATATGTGTCGGACTCAGGGTTTTAGTGGAATATGTGTCGGACTCAGGGTTTTAGTGGAATATGTGTCGGGCTCAGGGTTTTCCCTTCTTATGGAATGGCCGTCTTTCCGAAATTGAGAATTTTGCGACTCGAATTGTCACAATTTAAAAATGTCCCCGACTCATTTTTTTCACGATTTTGAACAATTGGCGACTCTTTTTTTTCGATAATTTTGGCACAGCTGGCGACTCTTTTTTAAATGAGGGGGCAAAGGCCGCTTCACATACATGGGGGAAAGCTCTTGGCATATACAGGACACAATTCGCTGTAATGAATCGAATCATATGTCGGCTGTTTTACTTCTTTCTTAATGATAGATCACGAAAAAAGCTATTTTTATCTCAGCAAACAAGAAAATCACTTTGTCCGTTGTTTTCTGGTGTACTTTACAACGAGATCGATTACTTACTCTAGCAAAGTCTCGAATCGAGAATTATATAGCTGTTTTGCCTTTTGCCATTTATACCTTTTGCGTTTACATCGTTAATTGAAATGTTAAACATACATTACGAAATCAGTTTTGAAAACGATTGACTCTAAAAACCTTTAAAGCAATGATACATTACTAAGGCGTTCGCTTTTCTTATATTTGACAAGAAAGGTCGGGTAATACCTCCGATAGATTCTGGTATACTTAACTTTAAATATGTCATTTTCACGTAAACTACATCGCAAAACTCGTGTGATTGCTTGTTGAGATAACGTTTTTTTTTTTCGTTTATTGGGACTATCTTGTATTTGTGACCTTATAAGAAAGATACTACGTAATGTTCTGGAGAAAGAACAAGAGCCTATTCATTAAACAGGTTTCATATAATTAGTTTAAACATATTTTATTTCCAAATTGACAATTACAAATAAATAACAATTCACAAAGTATTATATGGAAAAAGGGTCGGACCTAAAGTTCTACAATTATCGGGGGTCTTTCCATAGAGTACAAAGTTACATCGATAAAAGTGACTGTTTTAGAAGTAAATATTAGTGTCGTTTTGGAAATTTTTCAAAAACTACTTAAAAAATAGATGCAAAAACTACTTTGACTATAATGATAGTAATAATAATTATCAAATTAGTATTAATAATGGTAATAATAATTATAATAGTAATAAAAATAAATAATAATGACAATAATGGTTATAATAATAATAATAATAATAATAATAATAATAATAATAATAATAATATAAGTATAATGAAACAAGGTAATATACAATAATGCACAATAATGAGTCCTGTCCTGGTGCGTCTATGCAAAACGCTTCGTCTCCGATATAAATCTTTGCACTTCAGTAAAAATAATGCCATTTTCTTCGTCGTTCAATGATTGTTTTCCATGGAGAAGAATTACATTATTTAAAGGGTGAAACGACCGCAATGCATTAAAAAGATTCAATCGATGTGTGTGGTACTTAGTGCATTCAAAGAAAAAATGTGAGGCATTTTCTATCTCGCTGCCACAGGAGCAAACAGGCGAAGCAAACAAATGGTTTTGAAACAAGTCGGAGTTGAGTCACTGCAATTATTTCTTAATGTTGCATGTAATACGGAGGATTTCCTATTCCTAGTAAAAAACTATTGGGGAATCTTTTCGCTAGCAAAAAATACGCGTTTCAAGTTTGATTTAAAATGTGAAATAGTATTGCTGTTACGAATATTTCTGTCTAAGGAATTCCATAGATCTATGGCAGAGGGTAAAAAGGAACGGGAATATAATTGTGTCCGCCGTGATACAATGACGTAGTCGTCTCCGTTGCGAAGAGAGCGCGATGATTGTTGATTTACTGTAGGTGGGAGAAGATTTGCCAAATAAGTGGGACTATGACCATTATGTACTTTGTACATATTAATTAGTTTCATATACTGTCGTCTTTTATCAAGAGACGGCCATTTTACTTCGTTGTACACATTAACGAGTGAAACAGATCTGGTTAGACCGCAGACAATTCGCGCAGCTTCGTGTTGAATTTTATCTAATAATTCCTTTTCGAATAAAGAGCATCCGTCCCAGACGACACATGCGTATTCAAGTATTGGGCGCAAATGAGTGACATATATAGTGTTTAAGCTTTTTCTGGAAACTTTAAATTTAAGAGACCTCATTATTCCCAGTACTTTCGATGCTGATTTTAGAATGTTATTAATATGATCATGCCATTTGCCGTCATGTCCTAAAGTTAGACCAAGATGTTTATGACTTTCCACAAAATTAACCGGAATATTATTAAAGGAAAGTTGAGGTAATCGAACATGTTTTTGGGTTGTAAATAAAATTGCTTCCGTTTTCTGTGGATTGAAGTCAACCAGCCATCTTTTGGCCCACAAGTTTATCTGATGTAAATCATGATTCACTATTCCCTCAAGATCACTTAAATTGGATGTTATACAAGATAAAGACGTATCATCTGCGAACAAACGGGTGATGCTAAGAAGATTATTGACAATGTCATTAACGTAAATAAGAAAAAACAACGGACCAAGGACTGAGCCTTGAGGAACGCCAGCTTTTACTTGCAACACATTGGACATAGAGGATCTGACAAATACTTTTTGAGTTCGGTTAGATAAATAACTCTTTATCCATTTTAACAAACTACCACTGATCCCATTTTCTTTAAGTTTGAATAAGAGGCCTTGATGCCATAGGCGGTCAATCAACTTGGAAATATCACAAAAACATACAAATAACTGTTTTATCGTCAAGAGAACGAGCTATTTGATCGAAAATATCAATAAGCTGGAAGACAGTAGAGTGACCTCTAAGAAATCCCGACTGCTTACAATATATAAGGTTATGCGAAACAAAGTGGTTATAAAGATGCTTATAAACAACTCTTGTCATTAATTTACCAAGGCAGCTTAAAAGCAAGATGGGACGATAATTCGAGGGTGTATTTGCATCTCCTTTCTTAAATAGGGGCATGGCCATTGCTTTATTCCACAGTGCAAGAAACGTGCATTCTTGTAATGATTTGTTAAAGAGCAAGCAAAGAGGTTTTGTTATTGAGGAACACGTACGCTTAAGAACTAAATGGCTAAATCTTCACCAACCGCTTTATTAGTAAATAAAATCTTAATTATATCTTTTATTTCAGATTCATTAATTGAAACTTCGTCTAAGCAATTAAACGCAAAAACACTAGAGTCATGTGTAGAACTCCGGAAGATGTGTCTAGCGTTGATATTGATACGAAATAATTATTTAGACAATTTGCCTTTTCTTCGTCAGACATATAAATATTTACATTTCCATCAGGATCAATGGTTTTTAAGGGCGGTATCATATCAGAAGAAGAATGTGAGCCCATGAGTTGTTTTAAGAGCTTCCAATATTGCTTAGAGTTAGACGACTGTAAGTCGTTTAAAGTTGTTTCTATATTTGAGAAAAATTGTTCTTTAGCATGTTTAATCGTATTGTTAACTCTATTGCGAACATGCTTGAATTTAGCCCAATTGTTTGCAGATGGATGTTTTATCGCTTGGGATTTGAGTCGATCGCGTTTCCGCGTACAAGAACGTTTCATGGAATTATACCAGGGTTTATCGTTAGGACGCACTGTGACAAGTTTAAATGGGCTACTCAATTTCATTAATTCAAGTAATTTGTTTGTAAACAATAAAGTTGCTTCGTCTATGTTTGTATGGTTAATGAAGTTCCAGTTTTCGCTATCAATTAAAGCATTTAAACGATTGAAGTCTGCACGTTTATATAACCACACATGTCTCATGGTCGGTTAGCTACTTTAATATGTACGGCCGTTGCATGGTGATCACTGATGGAAGAACAGACGGGAATAATCTCGCTATCGAGCACATTAAGAGTATTGGATACAACTATAAGATCAAGTAAGGTAGAAGTGTTAGCCGTGACTCTGGTTGCATTTGTAATCGTATTACGTAAATGAAATAGAGCCAGTGTATGTTTTAAGCGCATGAAGTTTTTAAGTTGGTCCTCATTAATGTCTCCGACCATAATTAAGTTTGAATTCACGTCAAGAGCTTTATCGATACTTACTTCAAAATCCTCCCAAAACGCTACACTAGTGCTTGGGGGACGATAGAAACAGCACAATAGTGCAGTGAAATTGACGGCTTGAATTTCTATCCAGATCGAGTGCAAGGCGTGGCATTCTAACTCAACCATTCGGCGCGATAATATAGACTGATTCACGTATATAAGTAAACCGCTTGAATACGCTGTATAATCCTTCCGGTGGAACGCCATATTAAAGCCTTCAATTGTTAGTTCATTATTAGATGCGATATCGGTAAGATGAGTTTCAGTAAAACATAGGATGTCGAAATCACACAAGTTTTTAATATAGTCAAGTTTGTTTCTAATTGAACGCACATTACGATGCAGAACGCTGAGAGAGCAGCTGCTATCTGGCCCCGGATTAAGCTCAATATCGCCCGACAATAGGAGCAGTAACTGTATTATGTAAGAAAAAAAACATGTTTAAGGCGTATATATTCGCTCGGAGTATATATCTGAGAAAAAATGCATGCGAATATTGAAAGAGGAAAGAAATAAACAGCAAAAAATCTGATTTTGCATTCCACGTGAAACACAACCTTGAATGACAAAGGAATTTACTATTTAGATGAATTGAATAATCCCACGGTCATTCTGTAATAGGTAATATCGTTACCTATTTGGTAGGAGGACAACGCACACACATACGAAAAACGAATGACCGTGTGATAAGAAAACCTAAAGTGCATATTGAGACAGCTGATTGCTGCACACTGGGCAGGACTATTATTTGACATAAGATAATAATAATAATATAAAGAATAAAATGATACATTCTTTGTATGAATAAGTTGATTAATTGATAGTATAGGTTCAGCAAGAATACACAGGGTGATACACAATGAGCTACTGAGTGTAAAGAAAAGATATAAAACAAACACGTCTTAAAAGGCTTTTCAAACCTAACATTTTGAATATTGGAGAGAAATTAGTAGAAATATATGCCAAGTACCTTGCATCAGTATGGCACCATTTTCAACGACAAAGATCTGAGCAACACACGCATACATGCACAAAGACATACGTACAGCAAAAAAAATATATAAAAATACACACAAAACCCCCACAAAAAATATACATACAAGCATAAGACAATCAGACACATGCAAAGATACATATTAGCTCACATACAACTACGAAAACATACGCTTATGGAAAAAAAATCAACGATGTGAACAGATGAATGCGTGTATAGCGCGGACGTGATCCTTGAAAAAAAAGACAGACAAAAGAAAAACAAACTTTTTTTGGCTTTAAGTATTCAAATATTAGAATGCTGGCAAAGCATAGCGCAAAACAGTAGCATTAGGATAGTGTAGTGAATATATGACTATACACATGTACATTGAATAAAAATAATGAAGTCAATGTATGACTGTTAACATGTACAATGTATAATTATCAAAGTTGTCGCTTCAAGAAACAACAGCTTGTATGCTTAAATATAAGATAGAGCCTCAAATGCGTAAATATATAATAGCGAAGTAATGGAACGTTAAGGTAATACTATTTTTTGGGAGTAAACTGAGCGAGCTCGTACATGCATGAAAGTTTACATTCGTCCGTGCTAATGTTTGCCTCAATTTCAGTGTATGTGAAAATCAAAGAAAGTACCCATTCCATAGAAAAATAATAAATCTAAAAAACAAAAAAGGATCAATTTTAGAGACACTGCGTTTTAGAGTGCCGACCAGGTTGAAATAACTGTGCTGCAAATATTACGAAAACAATTTAAAAATCAGATATCATGGTCGCATGTACATAACTACAGTTAACGAAAATATCACCTTTTTACCCAAAGAATAGTCGTTCATACCGAATAATACGATGATTAATGCTCAACAAAGTAAAGATCAATACAAGTATAATCACGTGTTATAGTGGAAAGCGAGCTATTTAGAAGTTCACGCCGAATGACTGTATGTATTTAAAATGATATCAGCTCATCAAGGGATTTGGCAACTAATAATAGATGATCGTACAGACTGAAAAATTGTCGTTTTCGTGGAGGCAACAACAACAACATGCCGAGCATGTAGTAATGCTTTAGAGACTAAAAACAAAAACAAAAACAAAACAATGGAGGGGTGGGGCGGGGTAGTTGAACAAAAAAACCAACAATCAAAACAGCAATAGATAAGTACAGCGTTGACACAATTTGTTTAATGCTGTTGAATGCGCCAAGGTTGTTCACATGATGAATACATATAATTATAAATCACGTGTTTACTCCCTAGTAAGTGACAGTCTCTAAAACTACATAATTATAGTTCAGACACCCATGGCTTAGGTTAAGCTACTTAGCAAAAATTGTGTTGACTGGAATCCGAAAATAGTTATTCTTACTCAGTAAAATTCAATGAGTATAGAAGTATTTTAGTAAAAAAACTGTTCAAAGCGAGCACGATGTTCACATGGTGAATAAAAGCAATTACTGATCACGTGTGTACTAACATATGAAGTATGTAACATAGGTTTAATCGTATTACGTGGTCTATACATCGACTAGATTTCGAAATTGCGATAAGATGTGTTTACGTAATTAATAGCCGTAACATAATGCGTAAAATTACATACAATTTTAAGTGGAGTTCAACGTTTGGGTTTGGGGGGGGGGGGGGGGAGAGGGGTAACAAACGTACATTACAAGAACGAGTAAAGTAATAAAAAAGAAAATCAAACAAACACGCGATTAACACAAACAAGTACGCATGCATTAGAAAAAAAATCTGTCACATGATTTATTAGACAACGAAGCACTTCATCAGTTTGTCCAACAACAACAACAACAAAAAAGTCCGTTCGTAGAAAAAGTTTAAATTAGGTACATTTAAAGGCTCTATAAAGGTGACAAATCCAATTATTATGCATATCAACTGTTCTGATTTTTACCGGATTTCAGTTACTCTTGCATAAAAACTGCTAATAAAACAGCTTAGGTACAACGTTGTCAAGAATTATGGAAGATAAACCCGTTTCATAATTGGAAGAAATGTTTACATTTTTGCAACTAACGTGATGTGTAGCCTCAGAGCGGTGACATATGCTAAAAATAGCCGAAAGAAAATTCAATTTTAATTCTATTTTAAACAAATTTTAACCAGCAGAAAGTAACTTATTAGATCACTACAAACGTTTTAACCATTTAGAAGAGACCTACTTTGTGGGTGATACCGGAAAACGTTAAAAATCATCGTTATATTTTTGGTGACCTGAGTCACTTTCACTTTCTCTTTTCCGAGTTTGTAGACACAATTGACTTGGAGGACACTTTATTTTGAGCTCAAAACAAGTTGTTTTGCTTATTTTTTAATGATAATGTCCAATAGCATATTTTTATTGTTTTTTGATAAATAAAATATGAAAAAATATTTAAAAATCGGTAAATAATACGGATCTTCATCTTTATAGTGCCTTTAATTATAACTCCGGGCCGATGCACCGGTCTAATTCAGTTGCTAAAGGTATAAGGCAGCATCCACAAATTTGATCATAAGTGTATAGATTGACAACAATTTAACACCGCTTTTTTAAGGTGAATACTTTTGGAAAATTAAGGAAATAATAGTACCAATATTGATGTTGAGGACGTGCTGTGATAGCATTTTACACTGAATCTTTCTCACAACGACCATTACGCCTGTAAAGTTAGCAACGATAAGTATGTAATGTTATCAATACCTTGGGCATTTTAATGAAATTTTAACGTTGTTAACTGTCGCATCAGTATGACTTCAATTCATCAATATGGGTGACCCTATGAATTTTGAGCTTCGAGTCCTTAACTAGAATATTCCCGCCAGATGACCACGCGCCAAGTAGGCGACCGGATTTCACTAGGGCTCTCGCATTGAAAAATAGGGAGCTTCTCCTGGAAGTTAGGTCCTCACTGATGAAGGTGTTCTTGTAGCCGTTGTCTTTCAGGCTTGATCGGGCTAGGTA
The DNA here is from genome assembly GCF_020536995.1 of Dreissena polymorpha. NCBI lineage: Eukaryota > Metazoa > Mollusca > Bivalvia > Myida > Dreissenidae > Dreissena > Dreissena polymorpha. The sequence goes on along the minus strand of NC_068355.1, from coordinate 136,052,757 downwards.
AAGTTTTTGCCTGGACGTGAACTTCACTATAATGTCCCGGGGTTTGTTGGGATTTGGTTTCCCGACCCTGTGAGATCTGTCTATTTCTGCCAAGGATATTTCGGAGCCAATCGCATTTGACAGTTTGATAATTATATCGTTAGTGTTTTCAGAGTTGATTTCCGGTATTCCAGAGACACGGACTAAGTAGCGCCTAGAGTATTGCTCTTGCTCATCTAGTTTCATTTCAAATAGACCAGTAGTGGCCTTCAGCTTTGAGTTCTCGTTAATCAGCTGAGTATTTGCGTGTTCAAGAGCTTCCAGTTTGGAGGTGAATTTGTCAATAACGCTCGACACCACATTCTCGACGATTCATTCTATATGGGAACGAAATGTCGCTACCAAGGTGTTAGAAATTTTTTGAATGGCTTCTTCAGACAGAGATATAGTCGACTCGCTAAGTGATGGTGCAGTGGGTGACTCCATGATGGTCTGGATATAATTAGGCCGCTTAAGATCGTTTATTAGTTCGTTATCAGGAGAACTTAGCGCTCGCTTGCTGTTCCTGGTGCGATCTGGGGTCTCAAGTGAATTTGATATTTACCCGAAATCGATAAGTCACAAGGGCTATACGTTTAACAGTTTTAAGAAAGAGATCATACCTGTTGATTATAGCCTAATATATAGTCCAATTTATCACGACACTGTATTCAATCACCACAATCCAAGAACAATGTGCTGTCAGAAGATCTGTTTATAGATCGAGTACTTGCAAAATACCAGCATAACGTAACCTGATAACTTAAAAAGGACCAACACTCGCAAACACTCGTAATCACTTGCAACACTTGCAATCCATCACTTTCATGTGCATATCACAGTTCACTTTGACCGGAACGATCACAATTACAACATTTTACAAGTCTTCTAGCATAATTTTAACTTTAGCCTTGTTCAAATTAATAACATTTTAAATATTTGCGCGATTTTAAATCACTTGTAGCTACATAATAAACCATATACTATCCAAGCGAGATCGACGTTTTCATCGCTAGCAAAAATCGATAACCAAGAGCTGTGAAAAAACACGTCTTGTCACCATGAAAGCCGATCAAAATTTTCATATAATTGAACTATGTAATTCCAAAATATTTAACTAACTTTATTTCATTCGAGTTTCGCGCTCTCCCTTAATTTTGCTAATCAATTCTTGAACAATTATGTAGTATTAAGTATCCTGTCTTCAGGCAAATGATTGATCAAACTTATGATCACCCAGACACCAAACCACCGCAGTGGTCTGTACTTTCTGGTATTGATATCACGGCACCAAACATAAGGCTCATTATGAAAACCAGATAATGCGCTAAAGCACGAAATTTCACATTGCTATAAATGGGCCATGCTCTGTGAAAAAAGGGTTTGATGTATGTAAGTAAAGTGTCGTCTCAGATTAGCCTGTGCGGACCAGTGACCAAACTTTCCGCTTAAACTAGATTTTTGATAAGAAGAGACTTTGTTTAAACGAAAAATATAATAAAAGCGAACAGTGTCGTCCCTGATCAGCCTGTGCGGACTTTTCGTTCAAAAGTTTGAATTATTTAACATTAATCAAAACCGACGATCTCAGGTTTTCGGGTATTTGGGTCAGATGCACAGTCGGTAGTTATATAGAGTGCAATTTGTAAACATGCGAATATTTCTATATTATTATAAATGTTGTTATTCGGTTTGTTCAATTCTCTTAACCCATTTATGCCTAGCGTCTAGAAAAAAGGCCTTGGCAAACAGCGTTGACCCAGATTAGAAGCCGCATGATGCGGCGTCTCATCTGGGTCTACGCTGTTTGCTTAAAGGAATTTCTGTAATAAATATTCTAAATATAAAAATGAATGTACTAGACATCCCTTAGTTTAGAAATAAATTGATCCGATTTACAAGGATGGGAGAGTCCACTAGGCATAAATGTGTTAATAGTGTTTACCTTATACCTGGATCTCATGGGTTCAGCGTTCAATAAAGATATCGACACAACTGTTGTATTGTTTGGCCGTGTGAAATTGCCAACAACTCGTTTCATAAAAATCATATCCTGTATATCAACGTGATACCAGAGAATCGAATGTAAACATACATGTATCGTTGGGAAGATTCCAAGAAAAACCGCAGAGTAGAACGTCCAAGTAAATTTGACAAAGCCTTAACACGGTTTATAATAATTTTAAAGAATATGTCACAGGCAGGATTTACTCCGAAATCTAGTGTAAGGCCTATCGCAAAGACCTGCGTCAGTGTCGCTCTTTGGTCCTTTTACGTATAAGAAACCTCGGCGTGTCATATACATCATCTATTAAATGAACAATAAATGTAATTGTTAAGTTGTTCCGTTCGTGGTCGGACGCAAAGAAAAATGTGTTAATAAATTTTAGAAGAATTATAGGAATGACACGTCAGTTGACGTTAACCAAACCACAAGAACCACAATGTTATCACGATGCTTTGTGACTAGGGAAATTATCCTTAAAATAGGACGTTTGCGCTAATATAATAATCGCCCATAATTGCACATGTGCAAAAAGGCGACATGTGCCTTCTCATTTCAATGTCACATGGTATATTCTGCACCAAGGGGGCGATATTATGGCACTCCCACCCATGAATGCATTGGTAATCTAGTTATTGGGGTCTCTACTTTGTAGACAATCTTATCAACTGGTTGTTGAGGCTATAAATGAGCATCGCTCTTTGAAAAGGGGATTTAATGCCTCTGAATAAGGTGTTGTCCCAGATTAGCATGTGCAGTCCGCATAGGCGAATCAGGGACGACACTTTCCGCTTTAACCTGATTTTGGCTTAGAAGATGCATTATTTGAACGAAAAATATCATAAATGCAAAAAGTGTCATCACTGATAAGTCCGTGCGGACTGCATGCGGCGTCTCATCAGGGTCTGCGCTGTTTGCTTAAAGGAATTTCTTGTAAGAAATAATCTCAATATATAAATAATTATACTAGACATCCCTTATTTTGGAAATAAATTGATCCAATTTAGAAGGATGGGAGATTCCACTAGGCATCAATGGGTTAAACACGAACACTTCACAGCGCAATCGCCATGCAAAGTTGTCTTTCAATTCTCTCACATACAATATCTGCCATTACAAGAAACCCGAATAGATTTGGACGAGTTGTTTCGTTTTGTTTAGGTATTATATATAAAAAGCAGTGTCATTTTGTAATGTTTTGAAAATAGTGTATAAGGTCAGGTTCATAATAAACAAGAGATGTGTTTGTCAGAAACACAATGACCCCTACTGCGCCGCTTTGAAGCCATATATTTGACCTTTGACCTTGATGGATGACCTTGACATTGACCTTTCACCACTCAAAATATGCAGCTGTATGAGATACACATGCATGCCAAATATCAAGTTGCTATCTTCAGTATTGCAAAAGTGTATATAAAATGGGCGATTTTGACCCATATTTTGACCTTTGACCTTGAAGGATGACCTTTACATTGACCTTTCACCACTCAAAATGTGCAGCTCCGTGAGATACACATGTATGCAAAATATGAAGTTGCAATCTTACAATATTGCAAAAGTTATGGCAAATGTTAAAGTTTGACTCAAACAAACAAAGCAACAAACCAACAAACCAACAAACCAATAGACTGGGCACAAATAATATGTCCCCCACTATAGAAGCGGGGGACATAAAAATACCTAAATTAAAAAAGTAAAAACTAACAACGGGAGAATAATTGTACCACGTGGCTCGGCTATCGTCACGTGGTTGGTTATAACGACAAGGATTTGATCCAGCTTTGCTGGTTCTAGTCAAATCTTTGCGCGGCGGTTGTGCATAACGCAGCATTAAGAGGGCATTCACTAGAAAGTGCGAAAAGCCTGGGGCGAATAGACTTGGTATATACATTGACTGCACAATATAATTGATACAATGTAGCACTTATACCGAAATATATATATGCGTATACTACACTCACTGACGACGAGGGTTTTATATTAAAAAATGACGTACACAATTAATATCCTACCATTCAGTAACAGTTTTAAAAGATCCACGAAAAGACGAAATGTAACTGCGTACACTATCACATTCTTGTGAGCGATTACGAAAAAACGTAGATAATAAATTAAGTTAATTCTCTATTGTTTCTCAATTTGCATAGTCGTACAGAGAAACACTCAAAGCTAGTCGCTGTTTTGGGGGATTTTCGTAAATTGTACGTTTAATAAAATCTGCAAGTCGGTCAAAATAACGAAATGTTGACACGTCATTTTGCATTCATTAAAGTAATTATAGCATTTTCAAGAAATTTATTGTCGTCGAATAACATGTTGACAAGCAAAAACAAAAATATTCGAAAACAGGGAAGAAACTTCCACAAACAAATAAAACATCAACACGGGATAACAAGTTCTTAACATGATCAATATTTTTCGAGATATCGCTGATTCTCGGGCAAATACTATTGAATACTTCAGTATGCATTCAATGGCATGGCTATGATGCCGCTATGGTATTCGTCTCGCGATTTGGAGGTCACGTTTTTTTCCGCATTTAGATAATGTTCTAAAGATAGAAAGTGTTTTCTCGAGTTTACGATTTTTTCGTTTTCATGAATCGTAATAAAGCATGTGCGTATAAATGAGTCGCGTTCTGAGAAAATTTGGCATAATGCATGTGCGTAAAGTGTCGTCCCAGATTAGCCTGTGCAGTCCGCACAGGCTAATCAGGGACGACACTTTCCGTCTAAACTTGATTTTTGCTAAGAAGAGACTTTCTTTAAACAGAAAATATCATAAAAGCGAAAAGTGTCGTCCAAGATTAGCCTATGCGGACTGGGACGACACTTTACGTACATGCATTATGCCCAGTTTTCTCAGAATGCGACTCAAATTATGCAATCAGACTACGTTATACACGCATAACTTATGTTGTATATAAAAGGTGATGAGAGTTATCTGTTTGCAAAAAATAACCCGATCAATCTGTTGAACTAAAACATGCACATTTGCATGATGGAAAAAAATCTAGGTGAAAATTGAGTTTTGTCAGCAATGTTGAAAGAAAGATATTCGCGCAAAAAAAACAACAACAACAAAATATATTCGTGCACGAGTGCAAGAATCATCTAAGAATGTTTAAAGGCTTAGTTTTATTTCGTTTCAGCGAATGTATAAAAAAGGTTTATTAAAGAACAAAATGCAGGCGCTGGTGTTGAATATGTGCATAAACAAATCGGGGAGAATGGGGCGCGTGCAGTTTCGATGGTAGAAAACCTTTCGGCCTGTCTTATATAAAAATATTAAACATATATTGACAAATAAAATAATTATAACTTTTGGAGCGTTTATTTCAATTTGTTAAATATATATAATTACATCGTAGATCGAATCCATGTATGTTTGTAGTATTGGAATACAAAATGTGTGAAAGAGCAACTCCAAAAAATATGTTCAGGTACTGACATTGATAAGAGTCGCGCTCCATGAAAGAGGTCTGATGCATGTTTGTAAATTGTCGTCCAAGGTAAGCTAATGAGGGACGACACGTTCCGCTTTTACGACATTTTTCGTTTAAAATAAGGTTAAGCCGGAAAGTGTCGTCCCTTATTAGCCTTTGCAGACTTCTAAGGTTAATATGGGACGACACTTTACGCACATGCAATAAGCCCCGTTTTCTTATAACTAAGCTTTGTTTTTGGTTCTCAGAAATCATCGAGAAGGTGCGCGTGCATGTGCGGGGCGAGAAGCCCTTCCGGCCGATGTTGTCGCTGCAGCTGCGGCAACACACGGAACTCACATCGCTCATCGAGGACTGCTGGCACGAGGAGCCACCAGGGCGCCCTTCCGCAACCCGGGTGCTCAAACAGCTCCAGAAAATAAACCCGCAGTGAGTGGGATACGTTTGCTGATGCTTGAGATAATTTAGCTTCACTCTGTGAAAAGGGGTTTTAACGCATGTGCGTAAAGTGTACTCCCAGATTAGCCTGTGCAGTCTTCACGGGCTTATATGGGACTACGATTTCTGCCTTAACGGGAGTTTGTCTAAAAAGAGACTTCCCGTAAGTGAAAATTCCATGGAAGCGGAAAATGTTGTCAATGGTAAGTCTGTGCCCCCTTTCACAGAGCGAGAAAAATTTGTATAATACAAAAGTATACGGCTTAAAAGTTTCTGTTTAATGAGTTCTTACCTTGTCCACCATACTAATATGATGTTTACTTTGATGGCATCACGTCTTATTATAGACGTTTATTTAATTGAAAACTATTTCGTTTGTTAGAAAATTGCTTTATTTTGTTAATTTTGGGAAGCTCTTGGTTGACCTGGTATATAGACTGCACGTTACGTACAAACGAAGTGTCACGCTTGGTATGATTGTAGTGTCAAGCTTGGTGCAAACGTTGTGCCACGCTAGGTAAAAAAAGTAGCTTCACGCTAGGTACAAACGTAGTGTCACGCTTGGTACAAACGTAGTGACACGCTTGGTATAAACGTTGTGTCACGCTAGGTAAAAAAGTAGCGTCACGCTAGGTACAAACGTAGTGACACGCTTGGTACAAACGTTGTGTCACGCTAGGTAAAAAAGTAGCGTCACGTTAGGTACAAACGTAGTGTCACGCTTGGTTCAAACGTAGTGTCACGATTGGTACAAACGTTGTGTAAAGCTAGGCAAAAACGTAGCTTTACGCTTGGTACAAACGTAGTGTCACGCTTGGTTAAAACGTAGTGTCACGCTAGGTAAAATAAGTAGCCGTCACGCTAGGTACAAACGTAGTGTCACGCTTTGTACGAACGTAGTGTCACGCTTGGTAGAAAAGAGTCTCTCGCTGGGTCGTGTGCAACATTACATGCAACACAATTTAGAAACCGCGTTCTGTATAAGTTCATATCTGAGAGGAATAGGTCTAAAAAATGTACGTGTTACCCGTTTATAGAAACCTGTCGATGATTGACAACATGATCGTGATGCTGGAGAAGTACGCAAACCACCTCGAGGAGCTGGTGGCAGAGCGGACCAGCGAGCTGGACGCCGAGAAGGCCAAGACAGAGGCCCTGCTCTACCGAATGTTACCTCAGTAAGTAAGGCCACGGCCCTGCTCTACCGGATGTTACCTCAGTAAGTAAGACAAAGACCGCGGCCTTGCTTTACCGAATGTTGCTTCAGTAAGTAAGGCCCAAACCGAGGCAAAGCTCTAACGGACATGACCTCACTAATATAGGCCAAGACCGTGGCCTTTTTCTACTGGATGTTACTTCAGTTAAATAAGGCTAAAATCATAGCAATGCTGTACCGGATGTTACCTCAGTAAGTAAAGCCAAAACAGAGGCCTGCTCTGCCGGATGTTACCTCAGTAAGTAGGGAGTTAAAAAACGCCAAAAGTGTTATAATTTAAAAGAAAACTGTGTTTTAGGAGATTGGGCACACTTGTATTTTGGCAGACGTTTCGTGACACTAGTGTTGTTTGCTAATGCTTATAGGGATGACGGGTATTATTGTACATTGATCAATGATTGTTCTTTTTTGTCTGACAATTGTCATATCTCTACGTCTCAGTCCATAATTTTTGCTGATTTGCGATTTATGACGTCAAATTGATTACATCACTGTTTACAGGACGGTTGCCGAAGAGCTCAAGCAGAGACGACCAATCAAAGCCGAGCATTTTGATGAGAGCACCCTGTATTTCTCCGATATAGTCGGCTTCACTACCATATGCGCCAGCAGTACACCGATAGAGGTACAATACCTACTGTATTTACATTAGGTTTCATTTTTATATGAAACCAAAAAGATACCAATATGAAATGTTTTTACCGTTTTTCTATAACTAGCATGCATTAAAGTAATATCAACGACGAACAGATATGACGTGTTTTGTTTTTATGTATGCCTTAACACGACTTTTTTAATCGTTACTACTATTGAGTTACTTGTGCAAACAAAATAACTTAGTCGTTGGAAAGACTTGGTAAATCGTGGTAAAGGTACACACAGTTTGAAACGCATTTATAAGCAAGAATTTGTCCGTTTTATATTAAGATTATGTACATGTAAGCCTACCTTTTAATGTTTAGTCATTTCGAATAATGCGTTAAACACAAGTTAAACACCAGTTACTTAGTCGTTTCCAACAGAAAGCTATGTCGTTACCACGACTTACCAAGTCGTTCATATTCACAGAGGTCACATATTTACCATCGTAGAAATGAGATCAATGTTATTATAACTATTTTGCATTTCCGCAGCAATGTTTCCAAAAGTATCGAAACACAACAACAACAGCAAAAATACATAATTCTATCATAATGATTAAAATTTATTCATTTCAGGTTGTGAACCTTCTCAACAGTCTGTACACACTTTTTGATGATATCATCACAAGATATGACGTTTACAAGGTAGAGTAAACAGATCTTAATTTTAAAGTAACTCAATGGAAGTTTCCACAGAACTATGAAACTTCTCAATTTCTGTCTTAGCCTCAACTTATAATACTGACCAATGATGACATTATTAATATTTGAGCATTGGTTTAAAGGGATCTTTTCACGCTTTGGTAAATTGACAAAATTGAAAAAAGTTGTTTCAGATTCGTAAGTTTTCGTTTTAGTTATGATATTTGTGAGGAAACAGTAATACTGAACATTAACCATGCTCTAATATAGCCATTATATGCATCTTTTGACGATTTTAAAACCTAAAAATTATAAAGCGTTGCAACGCGAAACGATTGAATAATTTGGAGAGTTCTGTTTTTGTCGTTACATTTTGTGAAACTACGAAGATTGCTTATATAAGGTATAAAATACGTCAAGAATGTGTACTCGGCGGAATAGCTCAGTAGGCTAAAGCGTTTTTACTTCAGGACTCTGGCAGGACTCCAGGGGTCACTGGTTCGAAACCTGCTCCGGGCAATGTTCTTTTCGTTTTTTTGTTTTTTTTTCTTGATTTTTTACTGGAGCTTTTACGATCCAATGTTTACATTTATCAATATAAAGCATTTAATGAATAAGTTTAAAAAATGCCAAAATCTGTGAAAATGTAGTTACGAAGATTTAAGGTCGCGGTTGCTTTCTGGATATGATGTCCGCATAGTGATCGGAAGGTCCTGGTTTTAAACCCTACTCTGGAAGCGTTGTTCAGATCTTCCCCAACAACAACAAGTAATGATTTTACCCAGGGAGCGGACTTGCGAGTGCAAACGTCATACGATTTATAGAATTAAAATAGGTTTAAACTGAACAAAGATTTTAAGATTCAGCTGCATAGTGTAGGTAGGATCGGCTCCTCAACCAAGACCTCATTGTAAATGTAGGTGGATTTTTTTTAGATTTAAACCTAACTGCAACCTAATACTCACCGGGGTGTAATGGATATAGTGTCCGCCCTGCGACCGGGAGGTCATGGGTTCAATCCCCACTTTGGGAGCGTTCTTTAGATCTCAACCAACTACACTATTACTTGTTCAATCCACGTACTCTACATAGTTTTAATAAGCCTAAGGCTTTTTCAGAAATCGAGCTAAAATACTTATTTTTTTAGACTAAAATTGCAGGTTGAGACGATAGGGGACGCGTACATGATCGCCAGCGGCCTTCCAAAGCGCAATGGTCAGAAGCACATACAGGAAGTGGCTGACTGCGCGTTGGACCTGCTGGCGTCTGTGTCCACGTTCTGTATCCCGCACCAGCCGGACCGGAAAGTCAGGATACGCATAGGTGAGCGGCTGGCCGATGAAATATATGCAAATCAGTTCGATGTTTGAAACTAATATGCTTAATACGCCCCAATGTGTTTGGTAATTGTTCTGAAATGTTCACCGTCAACTGTAAACATGTTTCATAATTTCTTCATTTTCATCACCATCATCTTCTTCATTTTTTCTTCATCTTTATGATTCATGTCACCATCATCTTCCTAATTCTTCTTCTATGATTGTATTGATAATAATATTAATATTATTAAAATATATTGTTTAAATAGAAAAATTAGCGGGTAGTTGTAGTCGATGTAGTAGTGACATCAGTAGCAATAATTGTAGTATTAATGGTAATAATTGTAGTAGTGATTGTTTTATATAAGAAGTACGTGTTGTTATAGTAGCAGTAGTAGTAATAGAAGTGGTTAAAGTCATCTTCTTCGTTGTAATAGTAGTAATTTTCATGTAACCTAATTGCAATCCCCTACCTTCAGGCATTCACACGGGCCCTGTGGTTGCGGGAGTTGTTGGTCTGGCCATGCCCAGGTACTGCCTGTTCGGTGACACCGTAAATACCGCCTCGAGAATGGAGTCCACGGGCCTACGTGAGTTATTTTTGTAAACAGATCAGTTTTGCTTTCATTAGGTGCATAACCTTCAATTGTGTAAGGTGTAGTCCCCGCACGTGGTCGGAAATTTGTGTCATTATATGAATTATATGACTCATATTTTGAGAACTTCTCATGAAAATCTGATTGCTCCAAATATAGACCATATTTGCATATAAAACCAAATTATCTGAATAAAATCTAGCAGTTGACAAACAAAAAGCACATCCTAGAAATATTATTGAAACTCGAAAAAAACATTTTGTCGTGAATCGTTGTTTATTTACACTAACATTGCATTACATTTAGATTGTTTGAGGCAGGTATATCATTATAGTTAATGTTGAAAAATATTAGCAATAACTACATGTACGACGAATAAAATCTCCACCAAAGAACAAATAAAACGCTGCTTATTTGCTTTAACAACACCAAGAATATGTTTAATATATCAGCCAAACATATATATTTTTTTTCTGTTCACTTTTTTATATACAAAATAAGATACTGAATGACGAAAATCTACCAAATCCCTACGTAACATTTGTGTATTTGCATAATTGAAGTAAATAAAGCGAGTTCATCGATTCTAGCAAAAATGACCAACAGCTTAATCCGCATTGCAAAAAAAAAGTTTTGGGTCGGCAAGAAACATTAGCGTCGGTGATGTTAGCCTTAATATCAGTTTATTTTAGCCTCGCTCTGGTAAAACAGTTGTTTATGCATGTGCGTTAAGTGTTGTCCCATATTAGAATGTGCATTTCACACAGACTAATCCGGGGCGACACATGCCGCCTTAACTGGATTTTCGTTATGAAGAGTAATCCTTAGAAGGAAAAATAAATAAAAATGCTTTAAGTGTCGTCCCTGATTAATCTGTGCGGACTGCACAGGCTATTTAGGACGACACATTACGTACATGCATTAAACCCCTTGTTCACAGAAAGAGACTCTTTTCACTGCAGCCCTGAGAATTCACCTGAGCGCTGAGTCGCGGAACGCGCTGGAGCAGTACCCCGGGTACCATCTGATCTGCCGCGGGGAGGTTCCGGTGAAGGGTAAGGGGAACATGCGGACCTACTTCCTGTGTGGAAAAGACGGCTTCGACAAGGAACTACCGTTTATGGACGAAGGGGAATATGACTCTATACACATGCGCGAAATGCGCGAATCTGTTAATTCTATGGCGTCAATCGTATCGAGTACGAGTTCAACGTCGTGCCCGTCAGTGATGCCAACGCCAAAGACGTCCAACGTCTCGACGACAACGGTGGATATCGACGACCGATATAAGTCGAAGAAGACGAGTATTCTGGAAGTCACGTGTTTGTGACGTAAAGTCTGAATTCAAGATGGCGTCGTTGTGATATAATCGCGGCCTCTTTTTGATGGTCTGACTCAGTATGGCATTCACAATTCACTGTGATTGTCTCGAACATTTTTGGAGGAAAAACTCGCCGGGAAGAAACGCGTGTTGATATGTCAAATGGTAAAACTGAACGTGCAAGCTTATTTAAACCATGGTGCGTAATTTGAATGTGAAAAAAATCATTTGTGCTTAGACATGTGGTTCGGTGGCAAAGATGAAACTGTTTGTGATTGTTTTAACAGTGCGTAAGTTGTTGAACGTAAACAATTGGTAATAATGCATTGTACGTACACTTCAATAAGTGATCTTTATATGCGAATAAATGACATGTCATGTTTGTTTAGTTTAAGAAAATATTAATTGTGCTTATTTACCCGATGTATTTCTCGCAGAAATTTCGTTCATGTCATTGCGACGAATGTACATTATAAACTCATACATTGTCATTTCGTAAGTGTTGGTTGTCAAATACTAGGCGTGTACATAAATTTTGTGTGTGTGTTAATTCGTTAACGAGAACGCGGTCAGCAACTAATGTGTTTAATTTATTCTTGCAGTGCTAATAAATGTTACTATATGATCTCGGACGTAACTCTCATGTTAAGACAATTGTAATCGTGTAAAAGCCACGTGTGTCATCTATCATGTGGGAGTCACGTATCATTTGTCGGCTGGTATCATTAATATAGCCAGTGCAATTAATATGTGCGGGTGGAAAAATAGTTCGCAACATTTCATGTATCATTTTTGTGATAAAAATTAATATCCCGTGTAAGACGTTTGCCTGTTAAAGTTATCATGAACAATAAATTGTTTATGTTCGCGTGTTCATGGCAGCTGCATATTCAATAATTGTACCCCCGTCATGCGAAAATGTGTCTTATGTCATATACGCAGATGCGCATGCTGGTCTGGAGCTACGCTGGCCGCATATGACATACGATCCGTTTTCGCTCAACGCTGCTCATTAGTTGAGCATATCTACAAAAACGAAATAAAAATGATCAACCTGCATTTCCAGATAAATTGTGGAAAGGTCGTTCAAACTCTAATCATGCAATAAAAAACATTAAAATAACACTGAATTAAAATTTACTTGCCTATGTACTTTACCGCTATTTTACCGCTGTCGTTAAAATGACATAATGCTTGATTAATGCACTAGAATGGATGTTTGACATTTATATTATTTCAACTTGCCACATTTACATTTTGGACATTTTGTTGTCAATAATTTTAAGTTGGTTGATATGTTTACACAGTGACATGTATTTTGTTACAAAATATTATTTTATCAAATTAAAAGTGCCTCTTGAATGAATATTGTTATACATTTTACCAACTTCATCGTATTATTTTTCCAAAAGTCTTAAAACGAAAAAAATAATGTGTTTGCGTCGACATCGCCGTCTGTGCAATGCTCTGTAATGGTAAATTGGTAACATCTCCATAGCTGTTCTACTACTGATGGTCAATTAAAACCTAACACCTGAGTTGTGGGTTATTGAGTCAGGTTCTGACAAAATTGCATTTATCGGACTTGGAAAATTAGCAGACTTGTGCGTCTGTTTTTACTTCAGATTCTGGTTAACGTTAACGATAACTTATTCGAAATCGCTTTATCTACTTCATGTGTTGAAATAAAACTCTACATTCGTGTTCAAAGTCATTGAAATCAGATTTAAATCTACAAGCAAGTCGGGCTAGTAATATGGAAATATGTACTAGCACGAGTCAGATTTTACTAGCCAGGGCTTTTCACCCTTATATAACAGAGGCCGAAATTCGGCTTCTTCCCAAATGAAAATAAGGTCATTTTCCCCAAAATTGATAGAGGAATTTCCCAAATTGTCAAAAAAAAAATCCTTAGACAAATTGGGCATCTCCAAAATTGAAAGCAAGGAGCTCTAATATGATTAAGAATGCGCCACATTGTGTCTTTTAATACTTCTGCACAATGAAAAAGACCCTATTTCAAAAACTTTAAAATACACGGTCTTCCCAAAATGAGCAGTTATCGCGCATGAAATTCCCAGTTTAAAAGGCTAGGGCCTTTTCCCCATTTTCTGTTGAAAAGCCCTGCTAGCCCAAACATTTTTTGTTTAAAATGCAGATTAACATAAAATAAAACATCCAAAGAAGCATTCATTTATTCAATCTTTAGATTACAATACAACTCTCTTATTAATTTCATCCTTGTCCATGTCAGCTTTCTCGTCATATAAGCAAGCCTCTTTCGGATCCTGAAATAAGAAGAAATTAATTTCAAACACGGTCTTTAATATAATCACAATTAAAAATATATGCATAAAGTTTAGATAAAACAAGAAATGTCTTTAAAAAGATAAACGGCGTTGATTGTGGTTGGAGTTGGTGAAAGGTAAATAGTTTAATGAATTAGATCAAAGATAGCGAATGTCTTTTTATGTGCAGTTCTTAGCTGCATCACACGCAGTACGGGATGTTACGCGGAGTGTTCGCGGCTTATTTTACATTATAACATATTGCTGGTCATAAACCTAAAGAAACAAAACAGAAAACCAAAAGAAGAATGGAAGTGAAATTAAAACATTTGAGTCAACCGGCCACACGCGAAGTACCCGTACATATTTTAAATATTTATACGCGCGTTCTTCGAACAAACCTGTTTTAGTGGTATGTCGGGCATTGCTATTTGATTCGATTATTTACAGTATCGAGAATCATCGCGCTCGTGCTTAATTAAGTTAATACATTAGTCAATATGGTGGAATATTTCTTGTTAAATACATAAAAAAATAATATTTATCATGGTATTGTTGAAAACACATTAAGAATCTATTATTGAAATACCATAATTATATCGCTGAATATCTTCATTTAACATATTTCTGGTCTAAGTAAAATTCTAGTTCACCTAGTTCACGCGATAGCGTCTTTATTATATAACGATTATTTTACTGGCCGCGAACTGACCCTGAAACCTAGTGGGTTGGAATGCCATGCATTAAAGTGAGGCTACGCTTCCACTGATGGAACGACGACTTGTTTAAAACTTTATACTTTTACATGTTAAATGTTCAATTTCGAAAACAATTTAAAATGGTTTGGCAAAAACGAATATCAGGATAGGGAAAAACGATACTTTTATGAACTTAAATATACTAGTACACAGACTGCAATATGGAAGTAATTACTTAATATGAGAACGTAGCCTTTAAGTGCAAACACTCTGGCGCTGGCAATCCTCTGAAAATAAAAGGTGCACGCACAAACTGTATTGATGTGAAGAGTTGAGTGTAAAACTGTTCTATCTATCAAGCCTTTTCATAAGAGATAAAATTGTTTCATGCTGAACACGCAGTAAAACAGTGTTACAAACACGCGGTTATGTTTCCAATGTTCTGGTGGTATACACAAATCAGCCAATGGAATAAATGAAGTGTATTCATTCGTGTCTAGCCGCGGGAAATTTTATTTGAATTTTATTGGACACTTACAAAGGTCAGGTAAGGTGAAAAGCTTGCTTAGACAGCTACGCCAAAAAAAGCAGAACTGTATCCCAACCCTGAACCACCAGAAAATATATAAGTGTCAGGTTATTCTACAAAAAGCCAGTTAACAAATGCGCCAATTACAATTACCTCAGATTCGCATTCCTCAATGTCAGCAACTTCCGTGGGCGCTCTCTTCCCCGGTTTCGCGCCCTCAACGTACTTCAATGACAACTGTTCGGCCATTACTCTCTGTGTCCCGAACGCAACGCAAAACATTTATTTTACATGATAGTAATCCGGGAACCACAAAACCATGCACTTTATGCGCACTAATTCATTTATCGGCTGATTGCGCAGCGTGTGTACTCAATGTGTTAAAGACATAATCGGCAGTTGATATAAGCGGCTCGAAACTTTGTTTACAAATATTGAAAATGAAAGAGGAACTCGTTTTCTGTTTCCTGAATTTGACAAGCACGTCGGGCTTGTAAAATTGGCTTTCCCACAAGCCCGAAAGAAAAAATACTAGTTTTTTGCTGTCGGTCAGTTCATGATTTTCGTAAACAGCGACTGACCAAACCTAGAACCGGCTCTTAAAAAGAATTATGTCCCTTTTTGTACTGATTAACTCTGAGCAAGGTTTGCGTTCAAGTTTAAATTTATATTAAGGTTTGCGTGCAAGAAGTACATATCTCTATACCAAATACATATATTCAATTTAAACTTCACAACTGAGATAGTGATAATCAATGAGGTCACTGGTCAAAGCTCATAACTCTGAACTGCAATTAAGCAGAATTATGCCCTTTGTTGTGCTGAGAAAGAAAATCCGTTAAACGTTCGCTGCAGGTCTATTCAATTTAATATCAATAGACGTGTTCGTGGTAATTATATATCGTAACGAACAATTTTACAGTTCTGATCTGCAATTTAGCATAATTTTTTTTTGTACTTACATGTATACAATTAAGGTTAGGATTTATGTTTGCCAATCAATAACTAGTTAAATTTACCAATCTTTATGCCACTTTGAAAATTGAAAAGCGTCATGGAGACCCTCGTGAGTTGAGTCAATATCACTGTTGCTAAAAAAAGGATAAAGAGTTCCTTTTGAATAACGGGAATTAGGATGGGGATGTTCAAATGAAATTGTGTTTGCGTGTAGCTTCTTACATGTTGGGATTTCATTAAGGACCTATCGAGTCAAAGTCACTGGTTCTAAATGAACAAAAACGAAACTTACAATAACTTTAGTTTAGATACAGGTATTTTGTTGTAATTTTGTGTGAAGAGAGCCAATATGCAGACATAGCCACACATTGCATTTTGGGCGTGTCGGGTCAAATTCCAGGTAACCTAAAATTCACATTTTTTTCCAAATAAAGACTTTGTATGGTTTATGGTTTGTGGTTTATTCGCATAATCAGCAATACATGTTTTTGGTAAAATAAATCATATCATAAGAACACATACAAAATGAGACGAAGTTAGGCTATACAGAGAATTATTGTATGCAATATTGAATATTGCTATTCCACAAGTATAGGAGAGTAACTCATAACATACACATAATGTCGATAGATCTAGATGATATAAATAAAACCAAGAATAAGCTACAGAAACAGGAAAATGTAGCAAAAAACACAATAGTATTTAGTGTGAAGGGATTTTAAACAACTAGGAAGCAACAGAAGAATCACTGACATCTTTTCGTTTTAAAATTGCAAAATCGATAAATTTCGATACTTTACGGATACGTTTGACAGACTTCGTTGACATATTTTTTTCAAAATAATTCAATGTTTTAAATGACAGCCTTATGTTGTATTTTGACCTAAGATCTCTATAAATTGGACACACACATAGAAAATGAAATTCAGATTCAATCATACAAATAGTACACACTTTACACTTACGATCATTGAAGTTAATATTATTAAATCTACCTCTTTCTATTTCTAAGAGATGCAAACACAATCGGAATCTACTCATTGCAATTCTTTTTTTTTTCATTATTTACACAATTCAAGTAGGTTTGAAAACAAAATTCTCTTTTAATATGTTATAATATTTAAGCTTACTTTGAGACTGTATACATTCAAACCAAGTTTGAATTTAAATGGCACGTACTCTTTGTTTTAGCATACAAATGTAATCGATTTTATGATACTGGTGCAATCATAAATTACTGAAACCAAGTGAAAACTGTAGTTTTAACAGCATTTTTGGCCAACACAGTTTGCTATCAATATTCATGCAAGCATCGTCAGTACTTAATATAATAAATACTCTATTTAATTTAACAAAGTATTATGTGATCTCTTCATTTTAAACCAATAGCCTTTTCACAGATGTTGGCATGTATTGAAGTTTGTCTTTAAATGCTTTATATTGATAAATGTAAACATTGGATCTTAAAAGCTCCAGTAAACAAACAAGAAAACAATTAAAGAAAGAAAAAAAGAAACCCTCGTTTAGGCTCGAAGCACTGACCCCTGAAGCAAAAATTTATCGCTTAGACCTATCGGCTATCCGTGCTCATACAATGAGTGAGGTATTTTATACTTTATATAAGCAATCCTCGTAGTATCACAAAAGACAACAACATAACTCCACATTATTCAATCGTTTCGCTTTGCAACTCTTTATAATTTTCAGTTTTTTTTAATCGTCAAAAGAAACATATAATAGATATTTTAGAGCATGGAAAATGTTCAGTATTACTGTTACCTCACAAATATCATAACTACAACGAAAATTTGCGAATCTTAAACATTTATAAATCTTTTGTCAATTTACCAAAACGTGATTAGGCGCCTTTAAAGGCTCGTTCTTTAGAAATGACTGATAATGGGAAGCGACCGAGTTCACCTAGTAAAGCCGCATTAGATGGTTGACGAACCCCAAGTGTTTGTTTACATAATTTGAAATGCAATTTATCAACATCGGACATATCGTAGATTCCCCACACTTCGCAGCCATAAATGATAATTGGTGCTACCATTGCGTCAAAAAGTAACAATTTAGTTTAAATCTAATTTGATTTTGCTAAATAATGAAATGAGGTGATTATATGATTTGAGAGCCTGAACGTTCAGTGGGTCAACTGAGCTAGCATACATTCAAACTTAGCTTGGGATTGCATTTGGGGCAAGTCCGTCATTGTGAATGTCATTGTTACTAAAATGGGAAAACAGTTTCCGCAAATAAACTAGAATTTTGATGGAGATAGGCATCGAGATTTGTGAGAAGGTAGCTTATATTTAGACATTGTTTTGGATTTCATTCAATGCGAATGAATTAATTGGTAGAAAGATGAAAAACTAGTTATTTGGCATGGCCTCGATTCTTCAAACAATCTTAATATTTAGGTTTAAAGTGATATTATGGGCATTTTTTACTGTTGAATTGAGCTCAAAAGAATTAACAGGTCAAAAGAGTTAGTTAAAATGTGGCTACTGACCAATTATCTGCAACTCATCTTGCTACCAGTTGTTTATAAAAATATATATTACCGGGGTATATCCGATATTTTACATGACTGGTGAGCCAAAATGATCCGTAGAACAAAATAGTGTCTTTGTGTCGTATGAACGAATCTGCACTAAAACTAAATTTATATTCACATCGTAAATTGGATTATTTTTGTCGTCAATTGTCAAAACGAAAGTACGGTTGATATTCAAATGCATTATTTTTCTCTTTCTGTGATATTGTTTTAGTATGTTGATGCTGCATTAAAATTTATAAGTGTATATGAAGTGAAAACACCAAAAATAAACAACGGTTGCGATAGACACCTATAAACTATTAGATGCCCATAATATCACTTTAATTTTGCATATAATAAATATGTATCTATTACATATATTCCCCAGCAAATATGTCCTCAATATCATAATACCGGTATCAGTTGATTGACTGAAAATTACATTTCACTTTCGAAGCGGAAGCTCAGTCGAACGCGTCCTGTGACAGCTATTGTTTAATGTGTCGTTAACAGATCAAAACCAAATAAAGTTTTCAATTTATTTTGTTGAACGGTTTTTTAGTTACACAATTGTGTTTATAATGTGCTTTAAATGTATGACAACATGGATACTTTGCTGGAAAATCTCGTTGCATGTTTGATAAATGCATGCAAGAGTAAAGTGAAGAAGTGTTTTCCTTATAAATCTGCTGTTTTTTAAGCAAAATACAGTCTTTTTCAATTTTTCAACCAGTGCGATACCTTACGACCGACGGCTCAATCTGTTTTACGCAACTCGGTATTTTTCCGAAATAGTCAACAGAAGACAGTCGATGCGTTCCGTAGTGTACGGATGGCATTAACGTTGTTAAATGTAGTGAACTCACGGTGTGTATACCATGCAGTCTGCCCAGTTATTGATTCGAGTTAACTTTTCAAACGGATTTCGGACAACTTCCATTGTGACTGTTTTGTGGTTAACTAATGGGTATGGGCTAGGGCCTATGCTGGTAACGGTAATTACGCACTCATGGGTCGTGAAGACTAAAGAAAACTAGTCAATAATTTAGCCTTCGTTTCAGTGGCTGAGGGGAAGATGAGAGTCCTGTTTTCTTGTTTTTTCGTACGCTCATTTTTGGGGGATGCGGCATACAACATTTTAATCTTCTATTTACTATTCTTAAAATCCAGGCTATGCGTTTGGGCTTGGAGTCGGAGACTGTACGTATGATGCTCAGTATATTGAAAGCAGATAGAAAGCTTAAACGAATGCTTTCTTGAACTAGTTGCTATATTATTTTTAATTATCCATGGTCGGCATTATCCCTAGCTGGTCATTTGGTAGTGAACGCCATCAACTATTGGCCTAATTGTTGTTTTCAACTTTTTATTTACATTACTATTGATTGTACGTATGAATGTTTCAACATTTATAACTCTTGTTTGAAGTGAGTGAATATCAGCCCGTTTTCGCAACTTCATGCGGCGACTCCTTTGCTTGGCGCTGATGATGACGATCCCGAATATATGTCATGGTCGCCAAGTCCTGGAATATTATTTCAGTCTGTGGTTCAAAACCGTCTATTTGTAGAGAATATTTATAAATAGAATACACTGTATGCACCAGAATGGAGAAAGTTTATCCGCTAAAGCTCGACCTATTTTAATATTGTTACTCTCACCGGATACATTGTCTACATCCATACACCAACCCTATACTCTACTCCTTATTTGCTGCTTGTACATTGGTTTCCTTTCAGTGAATTCGTAGTTCACAGGAGATCTGGAAGAGAGGTTATAATTGTCAAAGATTGTTTTGCCAAAATTCTGGATAAGAAAAAAACAACAAGAACAACAAATCAAACAAACACGTTTTAAATGAATTTACTCCTGTCGATATTTGGTTGATAATCGTCTTGTAAAGTCAATTCTGTCCGGTAAGCGCAGTGGTTGGTACACGCGCTTCTCACCTAGGCAACCGACATTCAATGCCCGCCTCCGGCGCATGTGAGTTTGGTTTGGTTGGTGGTCACCATACTGGACAGGTGGGTTTTCCTCCAGGTACTCCGGCTTCCCCAAAAACCCAAGACTTTACCAAAATTTAATATATTGTAGTAACACATAAATAGCTGGAAATTTCAAGAATAAAAAATCCTCCCAATGAGGCTATTAACAAATATTAACAAAGAAATCCTCAAACGAGTACAAGAAAATCCCTACCTTGGGATCACCTTATCTGAATACATGAAATGGAAACATTATCACCAACATAAAAAACGAGCTAACTCCACTCGTGGATTCCTAAGAAGAAACCTCAGTCACTGCCCTTTAGAATGCCGAAAAAATGCCTTTCTAACACTAGTCCGCTCGAAACTAGAATATGCCAATGTTGTATGGGACCCATTCCACCAAACAGACATTGACCGCCTAGAGGTTGTTCAGCGATCAGCCGCAAGGTTCATCACCAGAGACTACCGCTCCAGACAGCCTGGTTGTGTCACAGAAATACTACACAAGTTGGAACTCCCACCACTCCAAGACAGACGGCGCGCCCAAAGGTTGACGCTATTGTACAAGGTGGTGAAAGGGCACGTACCGGCCATTTCTATTGAACGCTACCTTAAGCCACTATAAGGCCTAAACGTACCATAAGGGCTAAACAATACGAGGACTATATCCATCGAAACATAGTGTGTAACCTTGTGAACAATAACTCCAAGTGCTTTGAAACTATTCCATTAAAAAACGGTCCTTTTTAAAATTCTTTCTTTGTTAAAACTGGGATTGATTGATTTATTGGAACAAACTAAGTGTTTAAATTGTGAACTCTTCAACAAATGACATTTTCAAAGACAGTATTACTTCTACTTCTT